>NC_134353.1:329310528-329315528 GCF_048569485.1 Anomaloglossus baeobatrachus
AAATATTCACATTCTATTAATATTGTGTCTAGAACTGTCATGTTAGAATATGTATGTATGTATATCAGACATGAACACATCTAAACTAAAATCTGAAAAACACATATTAATAGTGGCACACGAGAATGTATATGATTCCATGCATGAACATATGCACATATATCAAACTATATATATATTTTTTTTAATTAATATATATATATATATAATAGTTGTTATTTATTTATATATATGTGTGTGTGTGTGTATGTATATATACATGTGCGTGTGTTTGTATATATACATATATATATATACAATATTTGTTTTATATACTGTATATATAAATATATATATGTGTATATATATATACATATGTGTGTGTATGTATGTGTATATATATATATATATATATATATATATAAACATATATATATATATATATATATATATATATATATATATATATATATATATACATATATATATACATGTGCGTGTTTTTGTACATATGGTGTGTTTGTGTGTGTGTATATAAATATATATATATATATATATATATATATATATATATATAATGTCAATGTGTGCTCACACTTAGTGATATATAGAGCGCTGTGCTCTGATATACCGCACCCTCTGCTGGGGCGAGCTGCTCTCTGCGTTATTGTTCAGCATTTCATATCGGGCGGCTTCACCCCGAGGAGAGCTCCTTACACCAATAATTCTCCTTTCTTTGAGGACACCGATTATGTGACCTGAATATACAATCACCAACCCGCACAGGATCAATACGGAACATTTACCATAATCCCATGAAAAAAAGAGGAGCAGCGGTAGTTTATTTGTCTGTGATTATTAGATTGTTTTGCCTTCTGGGTTTTTTTTTATGGCTGTGGCACATACACACACACACACACACACACACACACACACGTGTATATAATTTATTTTTAAATATTTACGTAATTTATGTTTAAAAATTTAGATATTTATGCATATATAATGGTGCTTGTATATATATAGTGGCAATTTTATATATATATATATATATATATATATATATATATATACATATACATACATATACTGTACAAGTGCCTCGGTGTTAGCTCCTGTGGTGCAGACGGACTCTGCTCTGATGAGGCGGAGCTGAATTTGAGATTTTGCTATTTTATTAATGAGAACTTTCCAGGGTACCGGGATGAGGTTCTGGTAGTTTTCCTGCAGTCCTGTGTAGATCCTTAGTTCTCAGCTCTGCTACATCTGTTTAGAGTGTCAGTCGTTTGCTCGCTCGCCTGTTGCATAGCACATGATGCCCCCTGGTTAATCTGCTGTTTATCCTTTGGAGTGTACATAATGCATGAACATATTGTTCACTATGCCCTATCGAAGCCATATGGCAAGAGTGACTGCTGTCCATGCTCCCATAGATCTATAGGGTCGGTCACGGGCCGCATCACTGCACAATAGAGCGCCCACTATCACCGGGGTGGAGGCGTGCCTCATATGCTAATGATGGAATGTTGGGACAGACGCGTCGTCCAATCAGAAGGCGAGCTTGTTCTCCTGGCTCACAGCTGCACCAGCGCTCATGTTCTATAGGTGAGGGCGGCCACGCCTCCGCCGGGTGATTGACAGCCCAAAGTTGAGTCTCCATCCCCTCGCCTTAAGGAGGTAGGAGATGATGGAAAGATTGTATTGCCTTTGAGAGCTGGATCAGCGCTGTCAGCCAGGAGCAGCTACTGGGAGGCTGAGGGAATAAAGTCCTCTGCGATCTGAAGAAAGTCACTGACCGGCAGCAGGTGCCTCCCCGGGTGCACACACCGGACACCGCTGACTCCTCCACGGATGAAGGCTGCTCAATATGTGCTCCCCGGATTTTGACTTGCAGTAACGCCAGTCAGCTCTTCTCCACGTGAGACCCTCTCTTCAGGAGCTCCTTAAAGTTTCTCTTCTGCAGTCTGTGTGCTGCCTCCTTGCTGCTGACCTCGATCACACATATCTGAGAAGGTGGTGGACATTGTGGGTCTATGTCCTCAGCTGATCCACCCCCGGGCACTTGTAGAGCTGGGACAGCAGTCTGATGAGCCCCACTCCTATAGTGATAGCACTCATTTAGAGGGATCTGACAGACTTTGGCAGAAACTTGTGTGTCCTTTTTGGTGATTACAGCCCTTCCTTCCAGGCCTGGGGATGTTAGCTCTAGGGCAGATGGATGGCACTAGGCAGAGCGCTTTTCTCCTTAGCAGCCCTCCCTTGGCAGCTCTACATAGCATGGCAGAGATGAAGACCCCCCTGTACCCAGCCTATGCCCTCCCTAACCAGGCTTGTTCCTCCTCCATATCTTCTTCATCCTCATCTTCCTCCTCATCTTCCTCCTCACCATCTCCACCTTTGGGTTCTCCAGCTCAGCTGTCCCTGAAGCTTTCTTCTTCCTCCCCCCCAGTTGCAGGAGGACTATCCTCCTTGGGGACACCTCCACCCCAGGTGTCAGTGGCTACTCCTCATGGAATCAATGACATACTGAGCAGACCTGTGATGCACTGCTTCCCCTCTCTGACGGGGGCAGCCCTGACCCCCAGCACCTCAGTGTCCCCAGCTGTGGCCCCCAGCTCCTCTCCAGCACTCCTGGCAGGGCTGCCCCGCTTCAGCAGCCTCAGCCCCCCTCCACCCCCTCCTGGACTCTACTTTGGCCCCAGTGCTGCTGTGGCTGTGGCCCGGTACCCCAAGCCCCTGACGGATCTGCCTGGCAGGACCCCCATCTTCTGGCCTGGAGTCATGCAGAGCTCCCCCTGGAGAGATGCCAGACTGGCCTGTGCTTCTCGTAAGTATTTCTGCTTATTCAATGTGCTGCTTCTAGGGTTCACAAACTTTTATGCTTATTGACAGTAATATTATCTCTAAAGGTTATTTCATCCCAATATGCTATGCAATCCAAAGCACGCTATTGTACTCTGTTATCAACTCTAGGTAGAGTCTGACTCTAATCTTCAGTGGCCAAAAATGCATCCTAAAATAAACCTCCTAAAATAAACCCACTAAAATAAACCTCCTAAAATAAACCCACTAAAATAAACCCTTAATATTTATTTTCTTCAGTTTTGATATCACCTAAAAGTTCATCTGTATTTGGCGTCCAGCAGCAGTGACCCATCCAGTGACACATGAAATTACAGGCCGCAGTATGTCTGGGGAACTATATTATTTATACAAACAGCAAAATGAGGAAAACTAAAGTATCCGAATATATATATATATATATATATATATATATATATATATATATATATATATATATATATATATATATATATATATGTGATCCAGGGGGACAAGGCAGAGATTACCAGAGCTCCGAAATTAAGGGCATATTCTGAGGTAGGCAATCAGAATAGAGTAGGAAAGTTATGGAGAAAAACCACAACATAAAGTGTAATTATATAGAATAATATAATATGGATAACACAATAGTGTAAAAGAACAATCGGGTTTATATAATAAAATAAAATAGGGTCTAAAAGATGGTGAAAAAGATTTTTCTGTAATCTGAAAAATATCATCTATTATCTATTTATTAATCTACTTATCTATCTATTAATCTATTATCTATTTATCATTCTATTGTATTATCTATCTATTATTTATTTATATATCTATCCTAATATTTATCAAGCTATTTATTTATCTATTCCATTATCTATCTATATATTATCTATCATCCATCTATCTTCTATTATCTATCTATCTATCTATCTATCTATCTATCTATCTATCTATCTATCTATCTATCTATCGCTAATAAAGCCCGTTAGTTTTGCTGTTCTGCCTGGAAACTGTCCCATGAACGTTTACACTATAGAATGTTATTCATAGAAACAATTTACATTTCTATAAGCATAATATGATCACTCATTCACTTCATTGTAGAACTGTGGAAATACAAAGAACATTTAAAATATGATAGAACATCATCATCATAATAATAGTCAAAATAATAAATATTATTGTTTCTATCATTTTGTTGAAATTTCAGTCTTTTTCCAAGATAATCTAGAGTACGAAATGTGAATCGATTATAGGTGATAATAGTAGTTACAGAGGGTTATAGATAGCAGTATATAATATTGTATCTGGACCTTAAATGTTACATTTTCTATATCTTTTCCAGGGTTATAATAATAAAACACTTTTACTTTGTACCTCGCTTTCCTTTTCAATAGATAACTCAATTGTTAGATAACATATAATTTTGAACATATATATATATATATATATATATATATATATATACATACATATATATATATATATTTATATATACAGTATATACACACGTATGTGTATGATCATAAAAATGTTTTCCCTGTGATGTTTAAATAAATAACTTCTATTTTTAGCCTTTAATTTCATAGATAACAGATTTTTTAGAAAATGTGAAGAGAATAATGTATTTGTGTGTGTGTATATATATACATATATATATATATATATATATATATATATATATATATATAGTACATTGTAGTACATACGATTTGCGAAATTTTTATGAAAAAGATTTAATATGCATTCTTGTTTAAGTAGTGATGCGTATTGTACAAAGATATTTGTATTGATAAATGGATATTGCCTCTAGGTTGTAGAAATATCCGCACTCATACTACTACTACTAATAATAATAACATTAGCATGCCTGTGAGGATAGTGGTCTGTGATATACTGTATATCGTTATTAATGCGTATATTCGTGGCTTCCAGACCAGGGATCTGTGTTGCTGGACAAGGACGGGAAAAGGAAGCACACCCGGCCCACCTTCTCCGGACAGCAGATCTTCGCCTTGGAAAAGACTTTCGAGCAAACGAAATACTTAGCGGGTCCGGAGAGAGCCAGGCTGGCATATTCCCTGGGCATGACGGAGAGCCAGGTGAAGGTGAGCGACCAGCCGCCTGCTATTATACAGATCACACTGAGCTTACGGGCTGCGAAGGAGAATAGCATTATTACATTACTATAGACC